>NC_137601.1:64645-104910 GCF_963210335.1 Falco punctatus | reverse complement strand
GGTGCACCCCTGCGTCTAAATAAAGGGGGAAGACCCTCAATTTAGGGTCCAGACCCCCCAAAAAAAACCCTCCTGGTGCACCCCCCACTATTTAGCCACGGGGAAGACCCTCAATTTAGGGGTCCAGACCCCCAAAAAAACCCCTCCTGGTGCACCCCTGCGGCTAAATAAAGGGGGAAGACCCTCAATTTAGGGTCCAGATCCCCCCAAAAACCCCTCCTGGTGCACCCCCCACTATTTAGCCACAGGGAAGACCCTCAAATTAGGGTCCAGACCCCTCAAAAAACCCCTCCTGGTGCACCCCCCACTATTTAGCCACGGGGAAGACCCTCAATTTAGGGTCCAGACCCCCCAAAAACCCCCTCCTGGTGCACCCCTGTGGCTAAATAAAGGGGGAAGACCCTCAAATTAGGGTCCAGACCCCCCCAAAAACCCACCTCCCGGCATCCCCATCCCCCCCCTGCGGCACTTACTTTCGCTGTAGGGCTTGCGGGGTTTCTTGCGCAGGCAGGAGAGGACGTAACGCTCCAGCTCCCGCAGCGTGGAGGGTTTGAGGGTCTCGAAGTCGATCTCGATCTCCTCGGGGTTGGAGTCGCGCAGGGAAGGCTCCCGCGACTGGATGATGTGCACCACGCGGCCCAGCTTCTCGCCCGGCAGCTTGTTGATATCTAAACTCAGCTGCCGTTTCTCGTCGTACGTCATGGGTTTACTCTCCTCTTCCTCTTCCGAATCGTAAAGCGCCGGCGGCGGCGGCAACGCTGCTTTCGCCGCTTTCTTCGCGTTCCTACCGGCAAAAGGAAAAACCGCGTGGCATCGGCGGCGGTGGCAGCTATAAACCCCCAACCCCCCCAAAATCCCGCTCACACCAAAATTTGGGGTGACGTGCCCCATCGCTTCCAAGCCCCCCCTACTCACTTGGAGCTGCCGCCGCCGCCGCCACCGGTCCCACTGCCGCCGCCGCCGGCTTTCTTGGCTTTACGGAGCTGGGCTTGCCGCGCCCGGGCCTCCTCGTCACCTCCCCGGCCTTTGTGCTTCTCCGATTTCTTCTTTTTCTTCTTTTCCCTCTTCTTTTTGGGTTTGGAAACGGGGCCCTGTGAGAGGGCAGCCAGCTGCTCGTGCACGGCCCGCAGCTGTGGGGGGAGACAGGGGGGTGAGGCGGGCGTGGGGAGCGGGTCTGGGAGGTGGTGTGGACCCTTCTCCGACCCCTCACCTGCTCCTGCAGCTCGGCCAGGCGGTTGGCGCGTTCCTCCTCCGAATCCGAGCTCTCCTCGCTCTCCGACGAGCTCTCGCTGCTGCTTTCGTCTTCCTCGTCGTCTTCGTCGTCCTCGTCATCCTCGTCCTCGTCGCTGGACGATTCCTCGGAGGAGGATTTGGAGAGGGCACCGGTAAGCGGGGCCGACACCGAGGGGGGGCTGGCGTCCTGCGGTTCATCCGGCATCTTGGCGTAGCTGAACTCGAAGACATCCTGCGAGGGGGAGCGGGGAGGGGGTCAGCGCGGTGGCGATGGGGGGGTGGGGAAGGGGCAGAGGGGCCAGCTGCCCCCCACCCCCCCCCAGCTCACCTGCAGCTTGCGAGCCATGGCCACCACGTCGTGGTCGGGGGGGTTGTACTTGTAGCAGTTGGAAAACATTAACCGGACGTCGGCGGCGAATTCCTGCGCGTCGTGGTAATCCCGGTTCTCCATCTTCCGCTGCGGGGAGAGGGAACGGTGAGCCCGGGGAGGGGGGTTATCAGAAAAAAAAGACACCCCCCCACCATCACCCCCTTAAAAAAAAAAAAAAAAAAAAGGCTCCTGCACCCTCCTCTTCCCCACCTTGATGGTGCTGAGGTCCATGGGGTGCTTGATGATCTCGTGGTAGTCGTGCAGCCCCAGGGCCGAGGCGTCGACGGGCTTGTAGAAGGGCCAGGCGTAGGCCGCGTGCTTCTTGGAGAGCAGCTCCTTGAGGATCCCGTTGCAGTACTTGAGCTGCTCCGATAATTTACCCTTCTTGGATGTCTGGTGCTGCTGCGAATCGGGTAAGTCCTTCTTGGGGGGTTTGATGGGGCGACCGCTCTCCCGGCGTGCCGGGATTTTGGCCGCCTTGGCCTCCAGCAAGGTGGCGGAGGGCGAGGACTCCCCGCTGGTGGCGATTATGGCCGTGGTGGTGGGGGTGGTGGTGTCCGCTTTCCGCTTCACACCCTTTTTCTACCAAAAAATTAGAAAAAAAAAATTAAAAAAAAAATAAAAATACGCACACCACAAACCAGGTGTGAGGCTGCAGACGCAGAGCCGGCCCTCCTCCTACCTTGGCCACGGGCTGGGTGGGAGCGGGCGCAGCCAGGACGGCCGGGGCGGTGGAGTGCAGTGATTTGAGGAGCGGAGCGGAGATCACGGATGGGTGGGGAATGTTGACGATGGTGGTGGGGATGTCGGGGCTTGGGGTGTAGACCGCGGTGTGGGACACCGAGGAGACGGCCGGCACTTGCTGAGCAGCTGTGAGTCCCGCCAGGAGCGCTGGGCCGAGACAAGAAGCCCCCCCCCAAAACTCCACCGTTAGTGCCACTGCCGCACCGGGGAGGACGTTGAGCCTCAGGGAACCGCCGTCACCCCCCACCCCAGCAGCCGTCCCACCCCACGCGCGCGGGATGCTCCCATTTACCTGCTGCCCGGGACGCTCCCTTTTTATGGCTGTTCTTGGCCACCGGCACCACGATCTCCTGCTCTTCTGGTGGCATCTGAGCCACCTTCTGCAGGAAAATCTTCTCCAGGGTTTGGGCCATCAGCACAATGTCATCCGTGGGCTACGGAGGGAGGAGGGGAAGCGGCGTTAGGAAGCACGGCGCGGGGCTCGGTGGCGGCGTGGGGCAGCACCGGCGCGGTTCTCACCTTGTTGTAGATGTAGCAGTTGGTGAACATGGTGTTGAAGTCCTGCATGCACTCCGCAGCCCCCCAGTAATAATTGTTCTCCAAGCGTCGCTTGATCGTCCCCATGTCCATGGGTTGCTTGATGATCTTGTGATAATCCTACCAACAAACGGGAAAAAAAAAAAAAAACACACACACCGCGCAGGTGGTCAGAGTCGGGGGGAACGTGTCGGGTCACCCCTCCCCGCGCCCAGCCCCCCCACACACCCCGCGGGGGGCTCACACACCAGCTCTCACTCGTCACCCAAAGGCAGGCAGGGGGTGCAAGGGGTTCAAAAAACACCTCCGGACCTGGTCCCCACCCCAGAGTGCCACCGTCCCCCTCCGCCCAAGGCGGCGAGAGTGTCCCTAGGGGCCTGGGGCGCAGCCAGCTTTACCGGGGGGACCCTACGCTATGGGGAGGGGGGCTGGATATCCCCCCTCCCACACCCCGCCCCTGCCTTGTGTCCGGAGGGCGCGCACGTCCCGGGTCAGAGGTGGGACGGGGCGCTCGGGGGGGGGAAAGCTAACGCTAAAAAAATCGGAGAGAGCAAAACCTACGTGGAAATTACCTCCGGGCTTTAACTCCTTGGGCGCCACAGGTGCACAGGGGGGCTGGCGTTTAATATTGGGGTCACAGGATGTCTTCTACAAATTCATGGATGGGAATCTGCAAAACGCATTCAGGGCACAAGAGATTAGGTGGGGAAGCGTCCGGGTTACCTCTAGAGTGGCTGCGTCATCTCATCCATACCTTTGTAGGGGACATCGGGACAAAGGGGGGGTGGCAGCTGCCCTGAGGACGTCTCCAGGACCAGCCCGGACGCCTACAAGGGGCTGGGGGGGGTGGGAGACGGGGGGGACACGTGGACATGCCCCCAGGAAAGGGCAAGGACAAGCACAGCCCAGGCACCTGCGGCTGCATCTGTGTGGCGGAGCCCCCGGGAGGGGGATGGCGCCGGCCCTGGCACTCTCAGGCTGGAGGTGGCAGCGGGGGAAGGGGACACAGAGCCCGTCCGGGGTCAGGCAGTGCAAAATTCAACGCTAAGTCTGCCTAACACCCCCTGCCTGCACGCATCGGGGGGCGAGCAAGATGATGGGGGGACCCCCACACACACTCGCGCACACCCTGGGCACCGTTAATTTATTTTTTTATATATATATATTTTTTTTTTTTTTCCCCCACACACACCCGCCCGCAGGGCTCGTTACGGCAGGCCCAGCTTGACAGCGTCGACGGGTTGACGGAAAGGCCAAGCAAACTGATGCTTCCACAGAGCTTTCATCACCACTTTGTGCAGATACTGCAGCTGGTTGGTGACCCGACCCGGCTTCTTGGGGTTGGAAACCTCCGGCGGAGGTGGGTTCACCTGGGGGGACTGCAGGGCGGGCACTGATGCCATGGTGGGGCTCTCGAAGCCCTCGTAGAGGAGAGAGGGTTTGCGGATCCGCTTGCCGGGGGTCGATTCCGTCGCCAGGGCCATGAGCCCGGCATTGCCCTCCCCCAGAATCCTGCAAGGGGAGCAGAGACAGGATTAGCGGGGCAGCTCCGCGCTGGGATGCTGCGCCACCGCCTTGGCCAAAAAAAAAAAAAAAAAAAAAAACCACAAAAAAACACCAAAAAAACCCCACCAAACCTCTGGGATCAAACCAGGGTCGGGCTATGGGATTCCCCCCCCCCCAAAAAAATAAAAATAATAACATCCCAGAAGGAGCTGACCGCTCCCGACACCGCCGTTGAAAGGTGGGAACGTCATCGCGCTCAGCTACGGGGTGGCGGGAGCGATCCGGATTTTCAGAGCGCATCTCCCCGGGAGAGGGGGTAAAAAAAAAAAAAAAAAAAAAAAAAAAAAAGGAGGTTTTGGCTATGAACTCCCAGTTGTCCCCGTTAAGCGTTTTCCCAGTTCCCCGCCGGCGTCCGGGAGCGTCACCCGCGCCGGCGCACCGAGAGGTTGGCGTGAGTCCAGGCACTCGCCCTCGAACAAAAGAGTCGGCACACGGTGCCGCGCACGGAGGTGACGGTGCCGGTGCGGTGACGGCGCTGCTAGGCGTCGAAGCGACGATGACGTTACCCCGGTGTCACCCGCCTTTTTACCGAGGCCACGGAGCGGGAGGGAATCCGGTGGGATTTGGTGGCCGAACCGTTAAACGTCAACGTCGGGGCTGAGAGCGGGGGTGGTTCCGTGTCGTCCCGGGTGCAGAGACCCCCCGCCCCGCCCCCGACAATCCCCAAAAAGCCAACGGGGGGCCAGGCCAGGCCTCGGGGGACCCCCCCAAGTCCCAGGGAGGCGGCGCAGCCGTGACCGCGTCACGCTCACAACCGCCTCTTGCGCCCATTGAAGGGGGAGAAAACCCCCAAAATCGGTGTTTTAAGGCAACGAGCGCCGTTTTAGGGGGCCGAACGCCAACTCGGCAGCGGGAAAGCACCGAAATAGCCACAAATTAAAAAAAAAATTAAAAAAAAAAAAAAAACGAAAATTTTGTTGCCAGGCAAACCAGAAGCCACCAGGGCAGCCGTGGGACCCCCGTGGGACCCCCGTGATGCCGACACGCCAGCTCAGGAGCTCCAGAGCTCCCAGTCCTTCACTTTAACCACCCCCCCGAACCCCTCAGGCACCTCAACCGCCAGGGGTGACACCCCCCCTTTGCCCTGAGGTGCCCCCCCACGGGTGCCCCTCACCCACGCCTGACAGCCACGGCGCCCCACCGGGGTGTCAGCGCTTGGCACAACCGGGACCTCCCCGTGGGTCCCGCCGGCTGCCAAGGGCACGGGCTGCGGTGCCAAGGACACGCCGCGGGGGGTAGGCAAGGTGGCCCTGAGGGCCACGGTCACGCGTGGGGTGGGACAAAGCCCCCAGCCCCACGGGTGTGGGTGGGAAGGGGCCGCTGTCGCGGTGTGTCGGCGCAGAGAAAAGGGTGAATGGGGGGTCAGGACCCCAAGCGGCGACTCCACGGGTGGTGTCACCCACGGGTGACACAGACACGCGTGACACCAGCCCATCCCCTCCCCCGATCCCCACGGCGCCGGTACCTACTTGCTCTGGGGATTCACATTCTGCAACATGCCGGCGGCTGCGTGTCCGGCCCGCGGTCCCGGCCGTCCTTCTTCTCCTTCTCCTCCTCCTCCACCCGCCGCCGCCGTCTTCTCCTCCGACGACCCCCCCACTTTGCCCGGCGAACGGTTCCGGCGGTCCCGGCCCGGTGGGGGCCCCCCCCCGTCAGCGCATCACCGAGTTAACGGGGGGGGAGAGCCAGGCGCCCCCCTCCGCTCCCCCGGGCAGGGCGCGGCCGGGCGGGGCGGGCCTCAGGCGGCGGCGGCGGCGGCTCCTCCGGCCGGGCGGCGGAGCGGGACCATCCACCGGCCTTCACATGAACGGGCGCGGAGAAAATGGCGGCGGGGGGGGGGGGAACGGAGAAGAGGGGGGGGGGGGGGGTCCCCTCTTTGGAGCCCCCAGCGGGTTTCGGATCTTGCTGCGATGCGATCAATACAAGCCTCGGCGCGTCGCTAAATGCCGGTTGCGTCCGCCGGGACCGGGGATGAGGCGGGCGGCGGCTGTCCGGGTGCCGGATGACAGCGGATTGCACCGGGGAATCACGGGCCCAGCTCCATCTTGGCTCCCTGAGGGGAGGAGGGCGGGGGGGAGGGGGGCCCCCCTCACCGCTGGCCGCAGGCAGGGGTCGCTACGGAGGCCGGGGAGGGTCCGGCGAAGCCCTCCGGGAGCGCGGAGGCGGGGGCTGAGCCGCCCGGCGGAGGATGGATCCGGTTTGGGGCCGCCCCCCGCGCGTACCGGGCCCGACCCGCTCCGTCCTTCGTCCCAGCGAAATGGCGCCTCTCGGCCTGCCCCCGGCCGCCCTTATATAGACACCAGCCGGCCCCTCATTGGGCGGCGGCGCCGCTGACATCACCCCCCCGCCCCACCCCGCCCCGCCGCGGCCTCATTGGGCGGAGGCACGCCAAGGGCGGCGCTGCCATTGGCCGCGCGGCGCGCCAATCATCTGCGCCTCTCCCTTCCCCTCCCACCCTTCCGCCCGGCGCCTCACCCGATGGAGGGGGCGGCGGCGGCGCTGATTGGCCGGCGCTGCCATTCGTTGCGACGTGATTGGGCAGCGGGTCACGTGAGGGGCGGGACAGGCGGGCGGAACCGGCCGTTGGCGGTTGTTGTCGCGCTCCCCGCGGCGGGGACGGGGGGGGGACGGGCCCGGTCGGCGCCATCTTCTGCGGCGGCGGCCGCCCCGGCCGGACAATGAGCCCGGCGTTCCCAGGCGGCCCCGGCGCCTCCCCGGCGCCCCCCCCGGTGCCCGGTACGGGGAGGGATCCCCCCACCCCACCCTCACCCCCCCCTCGCCGGGGATGGTGGTGGGGGTCCCGCCGCCTCCGCCACGCACCAGGTGCCCCCCCGCGCCCGTCGCCCCGCACGGACCCCCAGGCCGCGCCACGGCCACGCTCACGACACGCGGGAGGCGGTAACCCCCACGGACACGCCGCTATCGGGGCCCTCAGCCCGACGGGGGGGGCCCTGAGCACACGTTACCCCCCCCGCCCCGCACGCACGCACCCCGGGGGGGGGTCCCGGGACCCCCACGCCGCCCGTGGGGGAGGGTGCTCACCCGCCACGGCCGCGGGGAGCCCCGAACGCCTTCCATCCCCCACCGCGGAGGGGGGGTCCCGGCCTTCCCCCCCCCCCCCCCATCCCATTCCATCCGGCCCCGCCGCGGGCTCGCAGGACACGAGTGGGTCCCTGCCCCCACGCCGTGACACAGCACTTGGGGCCCTGCCCGCCGCCACCCCCGCGCGAACACCCAAACATGGCGCTTTTCGCCCCAAACCGCCGCCCCCGCCGCCGCGCACAAAGCCGCCCCGCCCCACCTGCCCGTCGCCGCCGTCCTCGCCGCTCATTGGCCAACGCTCCGCCAACGGGGCGGGACAACGCTTGACTGACAGCTCGCCGCCATCACATGACCTCCCCCCCCCGCTCCTCCATGGGGGGGGAAGGGCGAGGCCGCCCCCCCCCCCCCCCCCAAAGTCACTCACCTGAGCCGCCCCCAAGCGGGGCCGCGACACCCGGCCCCGGTTCCGCTTCATCCGCCCCCGCTCCGCGCCCCCCCCCGCCGCCCGCCCCAAAAAAAACCGTTTTGGGGGCAAAAAAGATAAAAAAAACCATCCCAGGGCAGAAAAGGGAGCCACGCGCTACGTCACCCGCGCCCCGATTGGCTCCCTGCCGTCACGTGGTGCCCCCGCGGCTCCCACGGCCTCATTCATACCCCCCGGCTCCGCGGGGTCCTAGTGCCGGCCCCGCGGCGGGGGGGGTGGGTGGGCCGGTGGCGCGCACGCGCGCTGCAGGCCTGCTGCAGCGCTGCAGCGGGTGCGCTGCGTGGGTGCCCCCACGGGGGTCCGTGGCGGGGCGGGGGGGGTGCGGGGCATTGCCAGGGCGCACCCACGGCGGGGGGTGGGGGGGCTGGGGGGGCATTGCAGGGGTGCGCCGCTGGCATCCGTGGGGGTGCCGGGTGCGGCGGGAGGTGGGGGAGCACCCACGGGGGGAGGGACCCACGGGGGCTGGGGGATGGGATTGCAGCAGCGCCCTGCACCCCACTCGGGAGGTGCACAGCACCGCGGGGGGGTGTGCTGCATGCTGCTAGGAGGGTGCAAGTGGATGCACAGGAGTTGGGGGTGCCGTGGGTCCATTGCACGCAGGGACGGGGTGCGCTGGGTGCAGTGCATGCAGCAATGGGGGTGCAACTGGGTGCATGCACTGCATGGACAGGGCGCGTGGTGTTGCACTGGGTGCAGCACGTGGATGGGGTGCACAGGGTGCATGGCACGCAGGGATGGGGTGCATGGCGTTGCACTGGGTGCAGCATGCAGGGATAGGGGTGCACTGGGTGCATGACATGCAGGGACAGGGTGCACAGCATTGCACCAGGTGCAGCACACAGGGATAAGGGTGCACTGGATGCAGTGCATGCAGGAATGGGGGTGCACAGGGTGCATGGCATGCAGGGGCAGGGTGCACGGTGTTGCACCGGATGCAGCAGGCAGCAATAGGGGTGCACTGGGTGCATGACATGCAGGGACGGGGTGCACGGCATTGCACCAGGTGCAGCACACAGGGATAGGCATGCACAGGGTGCAGTGCATGCAGGAATGGGGGTGCACAGGGTGCATGGCATGCAGGGACGGGGTGCACGGCATTGCACCAGGTGCAGCACACAGGGATAGGCATGCACAGGGTGCAGTGCATGCAGGAATGGGGGTGCACAGGGTGCATGGCATGCAGGGACGGGGTGCACAGCATTGCACCAGGTGCAGCACACAGGGATAGGGGTGCACTGGATGCAGTGCATGCAGGAATGGGGGTGCACAGGGTGCATGGCATGCAGGGGCAGGGTGCACGGTGTTGCACCGGATGCAGCAGGCAGCAATAGGGGTGCACTGGGTGCATGACATGCAGGGACAGGGTGCACGGCATTGCACCGGGTGCAGCACACAGGGATAGGGGTGCACAGGGTGCATGGCATGCAGGAATGGGGGTGCACAGGGTGCATGGCGTGCAGGGACAGGGTGCACAGCATTGCACTGGGTGCAGCACATAGGGATAGGGGTGCACAGGGTGCATGGCATGCAGGGACGGGGTGCACGGCATTGCACTGGGTGCAGCACACAGGGATAGGGGTGCACCAACACCCAGCATGGGCAGCAGGGGGGACACGGCACCACCCAGGTCGTCCCCTCATTAACAGCCTTATTAATTGCACCGTGGCATCGCCACCCAGCGATTGCAACCGCCACGCACGAGAGGGCTGGGAGTGTGTGTGTTGGGGGGGGGGTGTCCCAGGGTGGGGGGTGCCCAAGGTGATGGGGTCCCCAAGGTGGGGGGTGCCCAAGGTGATAGGGACCCCAAGGGGAGGGGTGCCCAAGGTGATGGGGACCTCAAGGTGGGGGGGTCCCCAAGGTGGGAGGTACCCAAGGTGATAGGGACCCCAAGGTGGGGGGTCCCAAGGTGATGGAGACCCCAAGATGGGGGGTCCCCAAGGTGGGAGATGCCCAAGGTGATGGGGTCCCCAAGGTGGGGGGTCCCCAAGGTGGGGGGTCCCTGCCCCACGCCAGGCCACCGGTCCCTGGCTCTGTCACAGCACCCGAGCCCCACGCCGGGTCCTTCTGCCCAGCAACAGGTGACGAGGGACGGGGTGGCCCGGCCATTGGTGCGGGGGGAGCGGTGGCACCCCTGGGTGCTGGGTGCCGGACGGATGGGTGCTGCGGGCTGGAGCGGGGTCCCGCTGGCTGGGCTGCTCTGGGGGGCCCTGGCGGGGGCTGTCCCCCAAGGTAGGAGGTCACGGCGGGGTGGCAGGGCACGGGAGGGGGTGTGGTGTGCGGGGGGGGTGTGCACTAGTGCAAGGGGCTGCGTGCAAGTGGAAAGCACATGTATGTGTGTGTGCACAAGGCGTGTGCGCAGAGCGTGTGTCCGTACGCCGTGTGCATGCACGTGCAATTCATGTGTGTGCTTGCACAGTGCGTGTGCACACAGGGCGTGTGTCCTTGTGCAGCATGTGTGTGTGTGCAAGCATTGTACGTGTGCAATGAGCACACATGCAGGGTGCATGTCCTTGCATTATGTGCGTGCACACTCATCGCACGGCGAGTGCACATGTCCTTGCACCGTATGCTGCACGCTGAGCACGCATGTCCTTGCACTGTGTGCATGCACACTCATTGCACGGCGAGTGCACATGTCCTTGCACTGTATGCTGCACGCTGAGCACGCATGTCCTTGCACTGTGTGCATGCACACTCATTGCACGCCGAGTGCACATGTCCTTGCACCATGTGCATGCATGCCTGTTGCATGCCAAGCATGTGTCCTTGCACTGAGTGTGTGCGCACAGAGTGCGTGTGTGCGTGGCATATGCGGTGCACACACGTGTGGCACGGGTGCATGCATGCACACGCTGCCATTCACACACACACGCTCTGTGCGCACACACTCAGTGCAAGGACATGCGTGCTCTGCATGCAATGAGTGTGCACACACACGGTGCAAGGACACACGCTCGGCATGCAACAGGTGTGCATGCACACAGTGCAAGGACACATGTGTTCTGCGTGCAATGGACATGCACACACGGTGCAAGGACACATGTGCTCTGTGCAATGAGTGTGCACGCACGCGGTGCAAGGACACAGGTGCTCTGTGTGCAATGAGTGTGCATGCACACGGTGCAACGACATGTACTCTGTGTGCAACGGGCGACATGTGCACGCGCACAGTGCAAGGACACAGGTGCTCTGCGTGCAATGGAAATGCACACACACGGTGCAAGGACACACGTGCTCTGTGTGCAATGAGTGTGCACGCACGCATTGCAAGGACACACGTGCTCTGTGTGCAATGAGTGTGCATGCACACGGTGCAACGACATGTACTCTGTGTGCAACGGGCGACATGTGCATGTGCACAGTGCAAGGACACACGTGCTCTGTGTGCAATGAGTGTGCACACACACGGTGCAAGGACACACGTGCTCTGTGTGCAATGAGTGTGCACGCACACATTGCAAGTGCACACATGCTCTGCGTGCAATGAGTGTGCACGCACACGGTGCAAGGACACACGTGCTCTGTGTGCAATGAGTGTGCACACACGCGGTGCAAGGACACAGGTGCTCTGTGTGCAATGAGTGTGCACGCACGCGGTGCAAGGACACAGGTGCTCTGTGTGCAATGAGTGTGCATGCACACATGATGCAAGGACACACGTGCACACGGTGCAAGGACACAGGTGCTCTGTGTGCAATGAGTGTGCACGCACACATGATGCAAGGACACACGTGCACACGGTGCAAGGACACATGCACTGGGCATGCACGGGCGACGTGTGCACGTGCCCCGCGTGCTTGCACGTGCAACGGGCGTGCCCACAGCGCACAGGCCCATACGCCTCGTCCATGCCCGCGCCCCCTGCGCCCCCCGCCCCACTGCCCCCTCCCCGCAGAGCCCGTGGTGCACATCCTGGCCGAGGTGCTGTTCTGCCAGCCCGCCATGCCCTCGCTGGGGCTGGCGCTGGCCTTCGACGCCAACCAGCTCTTCTGGTTCGACTTCCCCCGCTCCCGCTGGACCCCCCAGCTCCCCGACATCCCCCCCTGGCCCCCAGCCCTGGAGACCCCTCAGCAGCTCCTCCGGGATGCCACGTTCTGCCAGGACCTGCGCCGCCAGCTCACCGCGCTGGCCACCGGCCACCTGCCGGAGTCCAAGGGTAGGTGAGATGGTGGCCGTGGTGGCCTCCAACCCTACGTGCCACTTGCCGCCTCGGTGCCACTGCATCCACTTCTGGCCATGGGCTGAGGTGGGGGGGATGTTTGGGGGGTCAGGAATTGGGGGGTAGGGGGGGATGTGGTGGGTTGTGGTCGACAGCTCCGCATCTGCATGGAGACCAGCGCAGAGCGGTGGCCCGTACTGGGACCAGTACCGTTCCGTGACCCCTACGCCCAGCGTGGTGCCACCCCGGAGGGATGGGATCCACCCCGGGGGGGGATCTGCCGGGGTGGGAGCCCAGGGGAACCTCCTGCAGCCGGGCTGGGGTGATCCCGGACACGGGCTGGGGGGTGGATCCGTGGGATCCTGGAAGGATCTGGGCTGGAAAAGCCCTTGGAGCCCATCGAGCCAACGGGCTCCTGGGCCACCACGGCGGGGTGGTGGCCAGCAGGTCGAGGGGGGGGGAGGGGGTTGTGCCCCTGTGCTCTGGCAAGGAGCGATCCCATAGGATCCCCCCCCCCTCCTCCCCCCTTCCCCTCCCCCCCAGGCATCCCCATGGCCGACGTCTTCCTGGTGCAACCGTTGAGGTTGGGTGAAGCCAACACGCTGGTGTGCGTGGTGGGCAACATCTTCCCGCCGGCGGTGGACATCAGTTGGCAGCTGGATGGGGTCCCCATCACCCAGGGGGTCACCCACACCCCCTACACCCCTACGGCCACCCTGGCCTTCACCCGCTTCTCCTACCTACGGGTGACCCCCGCCACCGGTGACGTCTACGCCTGTGTCATCACCCACGAAGGGGACAACTCCTCCGTGGTGGCCTATTGGGGTGAGCGTGGGGGTGGAGGAGGGGAGGGGGGAGCTGGGGGCACCGAGGCTGGCTGTGACCCCCCCTCGCTGTGTCCCCCCTCCCCGTAGTACCCCAAGAACCCGTCTCCTCCGAGGAGCTGGAGACGGCGCTGTGCGGTGCCGCCATGGCGCTGGGCATCCTGCTGGCACTGCTGGGCATCGCCATGATCCTGGCGGCACAGCGCGGCGCACGCGGTACGGGACCCTCCCGGGACCCCCGGGGTGGGGGAAGTGGGGGGGGGAGGTGAGGAGGGGGCTGTCACCAACTCCCCTTTTTTATATCCCGCCCCCCCCCCCCCCCCCCTTCCAGGTTGAGCGCAGGTGCAGGAGTGGTGGCGGTGGCAGCGGTGGTGGCAGGGGGGGCATCGTGTGTGTCCCCCCTCCCCCCATCTCCCACAGCAATTAAACCCCTCGTCGGTGGCTGCGCCCCGTGTCCTGGTGTGTGTCCCCCCGCCCCGGGCCATGGCAGGAGGGGGTTGGTGGCTCGGTGGTGGCTTCTCTGATGTCTAATATCGGGGTTCAGCTGGATCCCACCCCCCTTCCAGAGCCCGTCCCAGCAGGCGTGCCTCAGTTTCCCCGTTGTAAAAGGATGGGGGAGTGGGATGTGGCTTCTCTGCTGGCTGATATTGGGGTTCAGCGGGATTGCCCTCCCCAAAGAGCCACCCCCAAGGGCTGTGCCTCAGTTTCCCCACTGGGGAAGGGCGTTGTGGGGTTCCCGCTGTGCCAGGTGGTGCACGAGGGGGTGCACGGGGCATCGGATGGGGAATATGTGGGGAAACTGCACAGGGGCATTGCATGGTGTGTGGCACAGGACGTTGCATGAGGGTGTTGCACAGGGACGTTGCACGGGGACATTGCATGGGGGTGTTGCACGGGGACATTGCACAGGGACGTTGCACGGGGATGTTGCACAGGGGCAATGCATGGGGTTATTGCACAGGGACGTTGCACGGGGACGTTGCACAGGGACATTGCACGGGGACGTTGCACGGTGATGTTGCACAGGGACATTGCACGGGGACGTTGCACGGGGACATTGCACGGGGACATTGCACGGGGACGTTGCATGGGGATGTTGCACAGGGACATTGCATGGGAATGTTGCACGGGGACATTGCACGGGGACATTGCACGGGGACGTTGCACGGGGATGTTGCACGGGGACATTGCACGGGGACATTGTATGGGGATGTTGCATGGGAGCATTGCACGGGGACGTTGTGCGGGGATGTTGCACAGGGACGTTGCACGGGGACATTGCACGGGGATGTTGCACAGGGACATTGCATGGGGACATTGCACGGGGACGTTGCACAGGGACGTTGCACGGGGACATTGCACGGGGATGTTGCACGGGGATGTTGCATGGGGATGTTGCACAGGGACATTGCACGGCGACATTGCACGGGGACATTGTATGGGGATGTTGCATGGGGACATTGCACAGGGACGTTGCACGGGGACATTGCACAGGGACATTGCACGGGAATGTTGCACAGGGACATTGCACGGGGACATTGCACGGGGATGTTGCACAGGGACATTGCACGGGGACATTGTATGGGGATGTTGCATGGGAGCATTGTGCGAGGATGTTGCACAGGGATGTTGCATGGGGACATTGCACGGGGATGTTGCACAGGGACATTGCATGGGAATGTTGCACGGGGACATTGCACGGGGATCTTGCACAGGGATGTTGCACAGGGACATTGCACGGGGATGTTGCACGGAGACATTGCACGGGGATGTTGCACAGGGACATTGCACGGGGACAATGCACAGGTATGTTGCATGGGGACGTTGCACAGGTGAGGGACAGGCACAGGGACACGTGTGTGGCACGTGGGGGACACGGCACCCACCTGAGTTAGGGGTCCCTCGTTTGGGTTGTGAGGTCTGACAGGTCCTGGTCCTGGTCCTGGATCTGGTCCCAGTCCTGGTCCTGGTCCTGGATCTGGTCCTAGTCCTGGATCTGGTCCTGGTCCTGGTCCCAGTCCCGGTCCTGGTCCTGGATCTGGTCCCAGTCCTGGTCCTGGTCCTGGTCCTGGATCTGGTCCTGGTCCTGGATCTGGTCCTGGTCCTGGTCCCAGTCCCGGTCCTGGTCCTGGATCTGGTCCCAGTCCTGGTCCTGGATCTGGTCCTGGTCCTGATCCTCATCCTGGATTTGGTCTCAGTCCTGGTCTTGGTACTGGTCTGGGTCCCAGTTCTCGTCCCGGTCCCAATTTCGATCCTGGTCCTGGTCCCGGTCCCGGTCCTGGTCCCAGTGCCAGTCCTCATCCCAGTCCTGGTCCCCACCCTGGATTTGGTCTCAGTCCTGGTTCTGGATCTAGTGTCGGTCCTGTCCCAGTCCCAGCCCTCGTCCTGGTCTGGGTCCTGGTCCAGTTCTGGTCCTGGTCCCGGTCCCAGTGCCAGTCCTTGTCCCAGTCCTGGTCCCTATCCTGGTCCCGGTCCCAGTCCTAGTCCCAATCCCGATCCCGATCCTGGTCCCAATCCCGATCCTGGTCCCGGTCCCGATCCCGATCCTGGTCCCGATCCCGATCCTGGTCCCGGTCCCGATCCTGGTCCCGGTCCCGATCCCGATCCTGGTCCCAATCCCGATCCTGGTCCCAATCCCGATCCTGGTCCCGGTCCCGATCCCGATCCTGGTCCCAGTCCCGATCCTGGTCCCAATCCCGATCCTGGTCCCGGTCCCGATCCCGATCCTGGTCCCAATCCCGATCCTGGTCCCAATCCCGATCCTGGTCCCGGTCCCGATCCCGATCCTGGTCCCGATCCCGATCCTGGTCCCGGTCCCGATCCTGGTCCCGGTCCCGATCCCGATCCTGGTCCCGGTCCCGATCCTGGTCCCGGTCCCGATCCTGGTCCTGGTCCCAGTCCCGATCCTGGTCCCAGTCCCGATCCTGCTCCCCCCTCCCCCTGCGTGGCCACACACGGACCAAACCGAGTTCCCATCCTGATGAGGGGGGTCCCCCCCCCCCTCCCCCCCCCCCTTGGTCCCCACCCCTGGGTCCCTTTGTCCCTGGTGGCCCCCACCGGCACGGGGCGGGGGGGGGGCGGGGGGGGCTCCCTGTGCTCCCACCGCTCCCAGTTTGGAGGCAGAAGCGTTACTGGGAGGGATTAACGCTCCACTCCACGCGGAAGTGGTGGAGACAATGTGGGGGGGGGGTCACATGAACCCCTGGGACCCCGGGGTCCCACCCCACCTTTGGGTGGGGGGTGGGGGGGTGGCAGGGTCCCCATAGGAAGGTCCCAGTGCTCCCAGTTTGGAGGCAGAGGCTTACTGGGAGGGATTAACGCTCCACGCGGAAGCGGTGGAGGGAATGGGGGGGGGGGGGGTCTCACATGAACCCCTGGGACCCCAGGGTCCCAGCCCACCTTTGGGTGGGTGGGTGGGTGGGTGGGGGGTCCCCATGGGACGATGACCCCGGGGTGGGGGTGACACCCCACGGCCACGCCATGTCCCGCTGGTGGCAGCCACCCCAGTGTCCCGCTCCGGCAACTGGTGACGCTGGTGCGATGGTGGCCCCCATTGGGTGTCCCCCCACCCCCACCCTGGGGTGGGGTGCTGGGGGGGGGACACGGGTGGCCCTGGGGGACAGAGCGTGCCTGGAGACCCCTGTCATGCTGGTGCTGCTGGGGGTGGCCCTGGGTGCCCGGGGGGCAGGTAGGGGCTGCAGATGGGGGGGGGGCGGGGGGGTTGGGGGGGGCGGGGCTTGGGAGGGGGGGTGGACTGCGGATGGGGGGGCGGGGGGGATCCTGGGGGATTGGGGGGGCATTGGCAGGGGGGAGCTGCGGATGAGGGGGGGATCCTGAGGGATTGGGGGGGGGGGCTTTGGTGTGGGGGGGCTGCGGATGGGGGGGGATGTGGCGGGGGGTCCTGCGGATGGGGGGGGGCGGGGGGGGCTTTGGCAGGTGGGGCTGCGGATGGGGGGGATCCGTGGGGGGGATTGTGGGGGGCTTTGACGGGGGGGGCTGCGGATGGGGGGGGAGAACCTGAGGGATTTGGGGGGGGCTTTGGTGTGGGGGGGCTGAGGGATTTGGGGGGGGGCTTTGGTGGGGGGGCTGCGGATGGGGGGCAGTTGGGGATGCTGGGGGGGGATTGGGGGGGCTTTGGCTGGGGGGGTTGCGGATGGGGGGGTGTCCTGAGGGATTTGGGGGGGGATTTGGGGGGGGGGGGGTCTGGGGGGGAAGGAATCCTGGGGGGGGGGCTTTGGCATGGGAGACCCTGGGACTGTGTGTGAGGTGTCTCTGCCCTGGGGGACCTTGGGGACAGTTGGGGGGGGCTCAGCCCTGGGGGACCCCAGAGATGGTCTGGGGGGGCTCAGCCCTGGGGGACCTTGGGGACAGTCTCCAGGGGGGGGGGGGGGCAGCCCTGGGGGACCCCAGGGTCATTTTGGGGGGGCTCAGCCCTGTGGGACCTTGGGGACAGTCTGGGGGGGCTCAGCCCTGGGAGACCCCTGGGATGGTCTGGGAGGGCTCAGCCCTGGGAGACCCCTGGGGTGGTTGGGGGGGGCTCAGCCCTGTGGGACCTTGGGGACAGTCTGGGGGGGGGGCAGCCCTGTGGGACCCCAGGGTCATTTTGGGGGGCTCAGCCCTGTGGGATTTTGGGGATGGTCGGGGGGGGCTCAGCCCTGGGAGACCCCTGGGATGGTTGGGGGGGGGGGCTCAGCCCTGTGGGACCTTGGGGACAGTCTGGGGGGGCTCAGCCCTGGGAGACCCCTGGGATGGTTGGGGGGGGCTCAGCCCTGTGGCACATGGGGTAGTCGCGGGGGGGCTCAGCCCTGGTGGGTGTTTGGGACGGTTTGGGGGGGCTCAGCCCCATGGCTGTGGGGTGACCTCATGGGGACCCCAGGCCACTTTGGAGATGTTGGAGCTTGACCCAAGTGGGGGCCAAGAGTGAGGGGGAGGATGGGGGGGACAGCTGGGGGGAAAGGGGGGGGTGGGCGGGGGGAGATGGGGGGGGGAGGAGTGGAGTCAGTTGGGGGACAGATGGAGGGATGGAGGTGGATGGTGGTGGAAGGACATGGGTGGAGGTGGATGGATGGATGGAGATGGATGAAGATGGATGAAGATGGAAAGACATGGATGGAGATGGATGGAGATGGATGGATGGATGGAGATGGATGAAGATGGATGAAGATGGAAAGACATGGATGGAGATGGATGGAGATGGATGAAGATGGATGAAGATGGAAAGACATGGATGGAGATGGATGGATGGATGGAGATGGATGGAGATGGATGAAGATGGATGAAGATGGAAGGATATGGATGGAGATGGATGGAGATGGATGAAGATGGATGAAGATGGAAAGACATGGATGGAGATGGATGGAGATGGATGGATGGATGGAGATGGATGAAGATGGATGAAGATGGAAGGACATGGATGGAGATGGATGGATGGATGGAGATGGATGGAGATGGATGAAGATGGAAGGACATGGATGGAGATGGATGGATGGATGGAGATGGATGGAGATGGGTGAAGATGGAAGGACATGGATGGAGATGGATGGATGGATGGAGACAGATGGAGATGGATGAAGATGGAAGGACATGGATGGAGATGGATGGATGGATGGAGATGGATGGAGATGGATGGAGATGAATGGAGGTGGAAGGACATGGATGGAGATGGATGACGATGGAAGGACATGGATGGAGATGGATGGAGATGGATGAAGGTGGAAGGACGTGGATGGATGGAGACAGATGGAGATGGATGGAGGGGGAAGGACATGGATGGAGGGATGAAAGTGGAGGGACATGGATGGATGGAGATGGATAGGGATGGATGGAGGTGAAAGGACATGGAGGGAGATGGATGGATGGAGGCAGAAGGACATAGATGGGAGGGATGAAGGTGGAAGGACATGGATGGAGGCAAATCGAAGGATGGAGATGGATAGAGATGGGTGGAGGTGGAAGGACATGGGTGGAGGCAGATGGATGGATGGAGATGGATGGAGATGGATGGAGATGGAAGGATATGGATGGAGGTGGATGGATGGATGGAGATGGATAGGGATGGATGGAGGTGGAAGGACATGGATGGAGGTGGATGGATGGATGGAGACGGATGGAGATGGAAGGATATGGATGGAGGCAGATGGAAGGATGGAGATGGATAGGGATGGATGAAGATGGAAGGACGTGGATGGAGGGATGGAGGTGGAAGGACATGGGTGGAGGTGGATGGAAGGATGGAGATGGATGGATGGAGGCGGATGGAGAGATGGAGATGGACAGAGGGATGGGGACAGGCAGACATGAATGGAGGCACCGGGCTGGTCCGAGACCCCCCATGTGATCCCCCTCCCCTCCCCTCCCCCCCCAGGCGCCTTCCTGCTGCACATGGCCAGTTCCTGCTTGCTGGCGCCCAACAGCTCCCTGCTGGACTTCCAGCTCACCCTGGTCTTCAACAAGAACCCGCTGGTCTGCTACGACCCCGACGCGCAGCGCTACGACCCCTGCGACTGGGGGCTCCTGCACCCCATTGCCACCGTGGTGGCCTCGGGCCTCAACAACGGCACCGGCTGGGTCGAGCGTGCCGAGGCGCGGCGCTGGGCTTGCCGCGACCTGGCCCCCCGCGTCTGGGCCACCACGGCGCTGCGGCGGAGTGAGAGCCCGCGGCGCGGGGCGGTGTGCTGAGGGCGTCGCGTGGGGGCGTTGCATGGAGCGTTGCAGGGGGCTGTTGCGTTGCATGGGGGCGTTGTATGAAGCGTTGTGTGTTGCTTGACACGGGGCTGCTGCATTGCATGTGGGTGTTGCATGGGGCCATTGCATGGAGCGTTGCACCGGGATGTTGCATTGCATGGGGTGTTGCATGGAGCGTTGCATGGGGCTGTTGCATGGGGCTGTTGCATTGCATGCAGCGTTGCATGTTGCTTGGCATGGGGCTGTTGCATTGCATGGAGGCGTTGCATGGAGTGTTGCACAGGGATGTTGCATTGCATGAGGGTGTTGCATGGAGCGTTGCATGGGGATGTTGCGTTGCATGGGGATGTTGCATTGCATGAGGGTGTTGCATGGAGCGTTGCAGGGGCTGTTGCATTGCATGGAGAATTGCATGGAGCATTGCATGGGGCTGTTGCATTGCATGGGGGTGTTGTATGAAGCGTTGTGTGTTGCTTGACACGGGGCTGCTGCATTGCATGTGGGTGTTGCATGGGGCCATTGCTTGGAGCTTTGCATGGGGCTTTGCATGGAGTGTTGCACAGGGATGCTGCATTGCATGGGGTGTTGCATGGAGCGTTGCATGGGGCTGTTGCATTGCATGGGGCTGTTGCATTGCATGCAGCGTTGCATGTTGCTTGGCATGGGGCTGTTGCATTGCATGGAGGCGTTGCATGGAGTGTTGCACAGGGATGTTGCATTGCATGAGGGTGTTGCATGGAGCGTTGCATGGGGCTGTTGCGTTGCATGGGGGCGTTGTATGAAGCGTTGTGTGTTGCTTGACACGGGGCTGCTGCATTGCATGTGGGTGTTGCATGGGGCCATTGCATGGAGCGTTGCATGGGGCTTTGCATGGAGTGTTGCACCGGGATGTTGCATTGCACGGGGTGTTGCATGGAGCGTTGCATGGGGCTGTTGCATTGCATGCAGCGTTGCATGTTGCTTGGCATGGGGCTGTTGCATTGCATGGAGGCGTTGCATGGAGTGTTGCACAGGGATGTTGCATTGCATGAGGGTGTTGCATGGAGCGTTGCATGGGGATGTTGCGTTGCATGGGGCTTTGCATGGAGTGTTGCACTGGGATGTTGCGTTGCATGGGGGCGTTGTATGAAGCGTTGTGTGTTGCTTGACACGGGGCTGCTGCATTGCATGTGGGTGTTGCATGGGGCCATTGCATGGAGCGTTGCATGGGGCTGTTGCATTGCATGGGGCTGTTGCATTGCATGGGGCTGTTGCATTGCATGGAGCGTTGCATGGGGCTGTTGCATTGCATGGGGCTGTTGCATTGCATGGAGCGTTGCATGGGGATGTTGCATTGCATGGAGCATTGCATGGAGCGTTGCATGGGGTACTGCATGGGGTATTGCACAGGGGTGCTGCAGAGCGCGTTGCATGGGAGCATTGCATGGAGCGTTGCAAGGGGACATCGCTCTGCACATTGCACGGGGATATTGCACCGGGCTTTGCACAGACGCATTGCAGAGCACGTCGCATGGGGACCTTGCACAGGAATGTTGCATTGCACGGGGACGTGGCAGGGGGACATGGCATGGGATGGGGAGGGGGCTCCCCCTGGCCCTGACCACCCCCCCTCCCCCCCCCCAGCGCCCCCCCAAGCCCTCATCATCGCCTCCAAGACCAACAACGCCCACGCTCCCGTCCTCCTCACCTGCCACATCTGGGGCTTCTACCCTGCCGAGGTGACCGTCATCTGGCTGCACAACGGGGACATCGTGGGCCCCGGCGACCCCCCCCCCATCTCTGCCACCCCCAACGGCAACTGGACCTACCAGACACAGGTGACCTTGATGGTGGCCCCGGTGGCCGGGGACACCTTCACGTGCTCGGTGCAACACGCCAGCTTGGACCAGCCCCTCTTGGTGGACTGGGGTGAGTGGTGGGGGTGGGGATACCCCTCCCCCCTCCCCATCCCAACCTGGGATGCTGGGGGTCCTTGTCACATTGCTGCTCACTCCCACCCTGTCCCCACAGGTCCCGGTTTGTCCTTGGGGTTGATCTTGAAGGTGGCGGCGGCCACCGTGACGATGGTGTTGGGGCTCAGCTTCTTCAGCGTTGGTGTCTATCACTACTGGGCCAGGCCACCGGCACCGGGTGAGGGGTCCAGGAGGGGGGGACAGGGACAGTGGCTTGGGGGAGGGGACATGGGGACGGTGGCCTGGGGTGACACGGACCCTCCTCACCTTCTCTACCCCCCCCTTGCAGGTTACACTCCCCTCCCGGGACACAACTACCCCGCAGGTAACGGCACATCCAACCTGTCCCCATCCCCTGTCCCCAAGTGGCCTGGCATCCCCTCTGCCACCCCCTGTCCCCCCCAGGCAGCATCTGAGGACCCCCAGGACGGTGACCTCCTAGCCCCGACGGTGTGTCCCCTCCACCCCATGGCGTCCTGGTCACCCCCATGGTGTCCCCCCACCCTGTGTCCCCGTCACCGCGGGGGCGATGCTGCGGCGAGGACAATAAAGATGCTCTGGGGTGGCCTGGGGCCGTGAAGGGGTCGTTTGTCACCGGGTCCCCGTGTTGTCACACGTAGGGGGGAAGGGCTGTGGGGTGGCACTGGTGTGGTCACGCGTGGGGGACGTTGTGTGCTGGGCACGAGGGACACCGGCCATGAGGGACATAGGGCACGAGGGGCTTCGTGTGCCAGGCACAAGGGTCACCAGGCATGAGGGTCATGGGGGACACGGGGCACAAGGGACGTGGGGACATGGGGGGCATGGGGCACGAGGGGCTTCGTGTGCCAGGCACGAGGGTGACCAGGCACGAGGCACACAGGGCGTGGGGGTCTTGGGGGACATGGGGCACAAGGGACGTGGGGACACGGGGGACATGGGGCACAAGGGACGTGGGGACACGGGGGACACGGGGCACAAGGGACACAAGGGCACAAGGGACACAGGGACATGGGGCACGGGCGGTATGGGGGGTATGGAGGACATGGCGCACAAGGGACGTGGGGACACAGGGGACACGAGGCACGAAGGACATGGGGCACAGGGGACACGGGGCACAAGGGACACAAGGGCACAAGGGACACAGGGGACACAGGGGACACAGGGCACGAGGGACGTGGGGCACGAGGGGCTTCGTGTGCCAGGCATGAGGGTCACCAGGCATGAGGGACATGGGGCAGGGGGGTCATGGGGGACATGGGGCACAAGGGACGTGGGGACACGGGGGACGTGAGGCACAAGGGACATGGGGCACAGGGGACATGGGGCACAGGGGACATGGGGGCACAAGGGACACAGGGACACGGGGCGTGAGGGACATGAGGCACGAGGGGCTTCGTGTGCCAGGCACGAGGGACACGGGGCAGGGGGGTCATGGGGGACACGGGGCACAAGGGACGTGGGGACACGGGGGGACATGGGGACACAGGGGACATGAGGCACAAGGGACACAGGGCATGGGGGACATGGGGCACAAGGGACACGGGGGGACATGGGGACACAGGGGACATGAGGCACAAGGGACACGGGGCATGGGGGACACGGGGCACAAGGGACACGGGGCACGAGGGACATGAGGGCACAAGGGACACGGGGCATGGGGGACATGGGGCACAAGGGACACGGGGGGACATGGGGACACAGGGGACATGAGGCACAAGGGACACGGGGCATGGGGGACACGGGGCACAAGGGACACGGGGCACGAGGGACATGAGGGCACAAGGGACACGGGGCATGGGGGACACGGGGCACAAGGGACACGGGGCACGGGGGCCATGAGGGCACAAGGGACATGGGGCACGGGGGACATGGGGCACGAGGGACATGGGGCACGAGGGACATGAGGGCACAAGGGACACGGGGCACGGGGGCCATGGGGGCCATGAGGCACGCGGGGCACGGGCCATGGGGGCCATGGGGCACAAGGGACACAAGGGATACAGGGACAGGAGGGACACGGGGGCACGAGGGACACAGGCCCTGAGCGGGTGCTGAGCGCTGGGCTGCCCCGGGGGGGTCCCGCCGCCCCCGGCCCTTTCGCTTTCGTCTCCCGCAACCCGCAGGGCCAGGATCTGCCTGGCACCCGGTGACGTCAGGCGCGGTACGACCTGTGATTGGTTGACGGCGATCGCCTTACCCCGTGCGCGGCGGCCCCTGCATAAGGCGCCGGGAAACCCGCTGCCCCGCCCTTTTTCCGCTCCGGAGTGGGGACTGTCGCCATGTGAGTGCGGCGAGTTTGGGGGTCCCCGGGTCTGTAGGGGGGCCCGAGGCTGAGGGAGTGGGCCCTGAGGTGGGAGTTGGGGGTCCCGGGCCTGTGTGTGGGGCCCTGAGGTGGCAGTTGGGGTCCCAGGCCTGTGTGTGGGGCCCTGAGGTGGGAGTTGGGGGTCCCAGGCCTGTGTGTGGGGCACCTGAAGTGGCAGTTGGGGGTCCCAGGCCCGTGTGTGGGGCTCCTGAGGTGGGACTTGGGGGTCCCAGGCGTGTGTGTGGGCCCTGAGGTGGCAGTTGGGGGTCCCAGGCCTGTGTGTGGGCCCTGAGGTGGCAGTTGGGGGTCCCAGGCCTGTGTGTGGGGCCCTGAGGTGGCAGTTGGGGGTCCCAGGCCTGTGTGTGGGGCCCTGAGGTGGCAGTGGGGGGTCCCGGGCCTGTGTGTGGGGCCCTGAGGTGGCAGTGGGGGGTCCCGGGCCTGTGTGTGGGCCCTGAGGTGGCAGTTGGGGTCCCGGGCCTGTGTGTGGGGCCCTGAGGTGGGAGTTTGGAGTCCCAGGCCTGTGTGTGGGGCACCTGAGGTGGGACTTGGGGGTCCCAGGCGTGTGTGTGGGCCCTGAGGTGGCAGTTGGGGTCCCAGGCCTGTGTGTGGGCCCTGAGGTGGCAGTTGGGGTCCCAGGCCTGTGTGTGGGCCTTTAAGTGGGACTTGGGGGGGTCCCAGGCCTGTGTGTGGGGCCCTGAGGTGGGAGTTGGGGGTCCCGGGCCTGTGTGTGGGGCCCTGAGGTGGCAGTTGGGGGTCCCAGGCCCGTGTGTGGGGCTCCTGAGGTGGGACTTGGGGGGTCCCAGGCGTGTGTGTGGGCCCTGAGGTGGCAGTTGGGGGTCCCAGGCGTGTGTGTGGGGCACCTGAGGTGGCAGTTGGGGGTCCCGGGCCTGTGTGTGTGGGCCCTGAGGTGGGACTTGGGGGTCCCAGGCCTGTGTGTGGGCCCTGAGGTGGGACTTGGGGGTCCCGGGCCTGTGTGTGGGCCCTGAGTTGGGGGTCCCAGGCCTGTGTGTGGGGCCCTGAGGTGGGAGTTGGGGGTCCCAGGCGTGTGTGTGGGCCCTGAGGTGGCAGTTGGGGGTCCCAGGCCTGTGTGTGGGCCCTGAGGTGGCAGTTGGGGGTCCCAAGCCCGTGTGTGGGGCTCCTGAGGTGGGACTTGGGGGTCCCAGGCCTGTGTGTGGGCCCTGAGGTGGGAGTTGGGGGTCCCAGGCCTGTGTGTGTGGGCCCTGAGGTGGGACTTGGGGGTCCCGGGCCTGTGTGTGGGCCCTGAGGTGGGACTTGGGGGTCCCAGGCCTGTGTGTGGGCCCTGAGGTGGGAGTTGGGGGTCCCAGGCCTGTGTGTGGGCCCTGAGGTGGGAGTTGGGGGTCCCAGGCCTGTGTGTGGGCCCTGAGGTGGGAGTTGGGGGTCCCGGGCCTGTGTGTGGGGCCCTGAGGTGGGACTTGGGGGTCCCGGGCCTGTGTGTGGGCCCTGAGTTGGGGGTCCCGGGCCTGTGTGTGGGGCCCTGAGGTGGCAGTGGGGGGTCCCGGGCCTGTGTGTGGGGCACCTGAGGTGGGAGTTGGGGGTCCCAGGCCTGTGTGTGGGGCACCTGAGGTGGGAGTTGGGGGTCCCAGGCGTGTGTGTGGGGCACCTGAGGTGGGAGTTGGGGGTCCCAGGCCTGTGTGTGGGCCTTTAGGTGGGACTTGGTGGGGATCCCAGGCCTGTGTGTGTGGGCCCTGAGGTGGGAGTTGGGGGTCCCGGGCCTGTGTGTGGGGCCCTGAGGTGGGAGTTGGGGGTCCCGGGCCTGTGTGTGGGCCCTGAGGTGGGAGTTGGGGGTCCCGGGCCTGTGTGTGGGGCCCTGAGGTGGGAGTTGGGGGTCCCAGGCGTGTGTGTGGGGCACCTGAGGTGGCAGTTGGGGGTCCCGGGCCTGTGTGTGTGGGCCTTTAAGTGGGACTTGGGGGGGTCCCAGGCGTGTGTGTGGGGACCCTGAGGTGGCAGTGGGGGGTCCCAGGCCTGTGTGTGGGGACCCTGAGGTGGCAGTGGGGGGTCCCAGGCCTGTGTGTGGGGACCCTGAGGTGGCAGTGGGGGGTCCCAGGCCTGTGTGTGGGGCCCTGAGGTGGCAGTTGGGGGTCCCAGACATGTGTGTAGGCCTTTAGGTGGGACTTGGGGGGGTCCCAGGCCTGTGTGTGGGCCCTGAGGTGGGAGTTGGGGGTCCCAGGCCTGTGTGTGTGGGCCCTGAGGTGGCAGTTGGGGGTCCCGGGCCCGTGTGTGGGGCACCTGAGGTGGGACTTGAGGGTCCTGGGCCTGTGTGTGGGGCACCTGATGTGGGAGCAGGGGGTCCCTGGCCCGTGTGTGGGGGCGCCTGAGGTGGGACCTGGGGGTCCCGGGCCCGTGTGTGACCCATAAGCACTTGCTTTTTCCTTTTAATCAAAGGAATTCAATCTGGATCCTCCCAGGTGTGGGGTCTGGGGGGGGGGGGGGTGGGATCAATGGGTACAGGTGTCGCTCCTGACCCTTGTCCTGTGGTTTTTGCAGCATGACCGACTGGGAGACGGCCCCCGCCGTCACCGAGACCCCCGACATCAAACTTTTTGGCAAATGGAGCACCGATGACGTGCAGATCAACGATATCTCCCTCCAGGTATATTTTTTTTTTGTGTGTGTGTGGGGGGATGGGCGGTGGGATGACCACAAGGCAGGGTGTAGCGACGGCGGTTCCCACATCGCTCCCGTCGACGGGAGGAACCTGACTTTTGGTGTCCCACCAGGATTACATCGCCGTGAAGGAAAAATACGCCAAGTACCTGCCCCACAGCGCCGGGCGTTACGCTGCCAAGCGCTTCCGGAAAGCCCAATGCCCCATTGTCGAGCGACTCACCAATTCCATGATGATGCACGGTCGGAATAACGGCAAGAAACTCATGACTGTGCGTATCGTCAAGCACGCCTTCGAGATCATCCATCTGCTTACCGGGGAGGTGAGAAGGGCACGGGGGTCGGGGAGATTTTTAAGCTGCCCGGGGGTGGGGGGGGTCGGGGTGGTTTTTAGGCTGCCAAGGTGGGTTTTTTGGGTGCCGGGGGGCTGATTTTTTCCCCCCCCACACACCTGTCCTCTGGCAGAACCCCCTGCAAGTCTTGGTGAACGCCATCATTAACTCCGGACCCCGGGAGGACTCGACCCGCATCGGTCGTGCCGGCACCGTCCGTAGACAAGCTGTGGACGTGTCCCCTCTGCGACGCGTCAACCAGGTACCCCCCCTTCTTCATACCTAAACCCCCCCAGGGGGTTGCCACCCCACGGCCCAGATGTCTTTTTTTTTTTTTTTTTTTTTTTTTTTTTTTTTTATCGGTCCCCAACATCTTTTTTGTGTCCCCAGGCCATCTGGCTGCTGTGCACCGGAGCTCGTGAAGCCGCTTTCCGGAACATCAAAACCATCGCAGAGTGCTTGGCTGATGAACTCATCAACGCCGCGAAGGTGAGGAGGGGGATAAAAAACCAAACCTGTCACCGCTGTCACCTTCTCCCATGAGTTGGGGACAACGGAACCCCCCCACCACCACCCCCCCAAACTGACTTACACCCATCTCACCTCCCCCCAGGGCTCTTCCAACTCCTACGCCATCAAGAAGAAGGACGAGCTGGAGCGTGTGGCCAAGTCCAACCGTTAAAAAAAGCTCCTGTTGTCACCCTCCCCCAATAAAATTCACTTGCTCTGGGTGTCCCCCCCCTCAGTCTTCCCTGTGCTGTGGGGCTGGGGGGGGGGGGACGGGACACACGCCGTTGGGGTTGGGTGCTGTGGGGTGGTGGTGGGGGGTGGTCCCTGATTGGGGAGCAGGGGGGTGACCCTGTCGCGTTTGTCCCTGCCGTGTCCTGAAACCAGATGTGCCTTGTTGCTCTCTCCCTGGGAAAGGTTGGGGTGCTCCCTGCTGTGGTGCCCCCCGCCCCCCCCCCCTTTTTGCACTCTGTTCTTCCCTGCGTGGGGGTGGGGAGCGGCACCCAGTACCAGGGCGGGACAGAAGGCGGAAGAAAGGATTGGGGGAAAAAAAAAAAGAGTTGGGACTGATCCTGCCCCTCCTGCGGTGGGGGGTGGGGGGGAGCGGGATCTCCCCTGGGGTGGCCCGAGACCCTCGCTGAGGTCGGTGGGGGGGTTTGGGGGTGTTCTCCAAACGTGGGGGGAGGGGACGCTCGCCCTGCTCACGCGGGCGAGGCAGGGTGGTGGGTGTGTCGGTGGCAGCCGGTCCTGGGTCCTGGCACTGCCGGCTCGGCACCTCGGCGAGCTCCTTCCAGCCGCTGGCACCTCGGGGTGCAGGTGAGAAAAGCGGGGAGGGGGCTGAGCTTGACGACCCCCCCCCAAGTTGGGAGGAAGGGGGGGGGGGCGCTGGCTGAGCTTGGGAGAGGGTGTGAGTGCCGGTACTTGAAGGTTGGACCCCTGGAATATTTTAGGGGGAGGATTGGGATCTCTGAGGGGGGGGGGTCTTGGCACCCTGGGGTGTGGGTTTGGGGGTGATATGGCTTGTGTACCCCCCCCCCCCCCCCTTTTTTTTTTTTTTTTTTAATTTTTATTTTTCCTGGTGTCCCCCCACCCCACGGGCTGCTGGGTAAACACTGTCTCGCTCTTTCCGCCTGCCAGGGCCGTTGGCCGCCGCCGCCATGGATGGGGACACCGAGGGGGTCTCCCCCCTGGATTGCGTCATCTGCTTCGCCCCCTACGATCGGCTTTTCAAGGTGCCCAAGGTGTTGGGGTGCGGTCACACCTTCTGCCTCGAATGCCTGGCCAGGGTCACCGTGGTGGCCCCCGACGCCCCCACTTTGCTCTGCCCCATCTGCCGCCGCCCCACGGCGTTGCCGCGCCGCCGCGGACCCCCGGCGTTGCCCACCCGCGCCGACCTCCTGGCTCTCCTACCCCCCGGCCCCGCCGGCTCCGTCCGCTTCAGCCGCCGCAAGGGCTTGCTCTACGTCCCCCCCGGGCACCCCAAACCCCCTGGGCAGGTGCCCACCGTCACCCTCAGCCTGGAATTGGGGCAACCTGACCCCCCTGCCCCCCCCCCCAGCCGGGGTTGGCCCCGCGTCTCGGGCCGGTGGTCTCTGTACCGTGCGGTGGCCTTGACGGTGGCCTTGGCGGTGGGAGGGGGTTTGGTGCTCTGCGGGGTCTTCATCCTCTTCCTTCAGCCCATGGTGTGCGGCGAGGGGGGGCCGGTGACCAACGCCACCTGGGGGGAGGGGGCCTGGCCCCCGTATTAAGACAGGGGACACCCCACCCCCCACCCCCCTTCTGTGGCAGAACCATCCTCTCTGCGTCACGGACCCCCACGTTGTCTTGGTGGCCCACGGACCACCCCCCCACCCCCCACGAGGACGAGTCGCTGCTCCCCTGCGGACTGTGAGCTCGTACCCTCCCCCACGCGTGGTTCTAGGCGGGGGGGGGGGGGTCGTCACCCATCCTGGGGTGAGGGTTTTGGGGAGGCACAGGACCAGCCCCCCCCCATTATTAAACGGGTTGTTCTCCTGGATGCCGACTGTCCCAACGCTTCTTTTCCAACCCTGATCCCAGGGGCAACCCCCCACCCCTCTTCGTATGGATCCTATAGTGGTGGGCTGGGGTTTTGGGCTGTAAATCGCCAGTTTTGGCTCAGCAGGAGGGGCTCGGGGGTCCCCACTGCGTGTGGTGGGTTTGGGGGTGATGAGGAGTGACGGTGTCTTTAATTTTCACACACACACCCCCCCCAACACAGTCTTCCAGTTGTTCCCCTCCCATTTCACCCCTCTCGCGGTGCCTGGCACAGCCACCACCTTCCCCAGCCCCTATCAGCGCCGTCCCCGGTACCGCTGGCACGGGGTAGGGACGGTGTTCGGTGCCGGTGTGTGTTTTGGGGGTGTGAAGTGGTTGTTTTGGGGGTGTGAAGGGGTTAGACCTGGTGCTGTAGCTGCATGGGGGGTGGGGGATGGGGAAACCTTCCCCCCCTCCCAGCTGGATTTTGGATGTGTGGGTTGTGTGGCTGGGAGCGCTGTCAGCCTGAAGGTGGTTGTACCTGGTGCTGGATGATCTGGAGCCGGGAACAGCCGGACCCAGGGCTAATGGGATCCGGGAACAGCCGGACCCAGGGCTAATGGGATCCGGGAACAGCCAGATCCCTTGGGCTGGCTGTCACTCCCAAACAACCCAACTACCCCAGGACGACTGTTGAGCTGGCTGTAGCTCCTCCAGCTGTACCGGGGCACCCCAGGTCCAAGCCCAGCAGCTGGGGCGCGGTGTAGTCCCTTTCCACGGTTGACCACCACAAGGAGACACGTGAGAAGAAGCAGGGTCCGGTTGTCCACTAAAGTGCGACTGTACATGAGAAACCAGACCCCGATACAACAGTCTGCGTGTCCAGGACCCGACCTAATGCTGCGCTTGAACGTACGTTCCCCAGCCACAGATTCACTCTGACTGTGCTCACACCTCGCCACAGCTGGTTGCGAGCTACAGTCGGACGCTACAGCATCAAAACCGAATCCGGTTGTACCGAAACTGATGCCAAACCAGCCATCGGCTACAGCCGGACCACGCGTTACAGTAAGTGATCCTGATGTGCAATACGATTTGATTGTACGTACAGTTGTGCACTACAGTCTGACTAGGCTTGACTAGACTCGGTTGTACACTACAGCCTGACACGGAATGACAGGAATCGCCGCTTGTGGTTACGCCCGCATCCCTGGGCCTCATCCTGCACCACCACGTCACCTGTATCAACACTAGGCTACAATAACACTGTTACAGGGGATTGATAGGGCAGTTGTTGGCTACACCCAGCTCCGGTTGTGCGCGGCAGCGCAGGGGTGATGGAGGGGACGTTGTGCGGGTGTAGCAGGAACAGCTCGGAGAACTGTCCGACTGTGCTGTGGCTGGAGAAGGGAGGTGGGATGACTGTAGGGAATGGGATGACTGTAGGGGAGCCAGGACGACTGTAGGAGAGTTTGGGGGGGGGGGGTGTTTCACATTGTTCTCAGCCCTCGCTCCCACCACCTCCCCCTTAAGCCCCACCCTTGTCCCCCCACCCCCATAATTTTCTGCTTGACAACAGTCGGAGGGCAGGTGACAGCCGGAACCCCGGCCTGGGGGCGGTCAGAGCCACGGTTCCCCCCCCCCCAGTTAAGTTGAAAAGATGCGTTAAAAAAAAAACCCCAATAATAAGGCAAAGAGGCTCCACCCTCCCTGCCTAGCCCCGCCCACCTGCCCCACCCCGCTTAGCCCCGCCCCTCACGGGGGTCACTTATAGAGGAGATGGACACGGCTACCGTCGCAGTTGCCGCGGCCAAGCTTGTCGGCTTGTTCCGAGACCAGGCAGCGGACCAGGGGGAGGTTGGGCTGGTAGAAGGGGGCTGGGGGGGCGGGGGCGGCGCTCAGCCCCGGGGAGAAATGGTTGTCGGCCTCGCGGGAGGGGTTGGACGAGCGTCGGCGGGACCGGAGCTGCTGGCGGTCCTGGAGCTGCTGGCGGAGCTCCGATACGCGTTCCTCCTTCTGTCGGGTGACAAATTTGGGGGGGGGGGGGGGGGCGGTCATCAGATACCGGCCCAATGCCCCTTAGCGGTGGCGGGACCCCCTTCCTGCATCACCCACGGCGAGGTGGCGACCCACCACCAGTGGTGACCCACCACCGCCCCTACGTCGAGGTGGTGACCCACCACCGCCCCTACGTCGAGGTGGTGACCCACCACCAGTGGCGACCCACCACCGCCCCTACGTCGAGGTGGTGACCCACCACCGCCCCTACGTCGAGGTGGTGACCCACCACCGCCCCTACGTCGAGGTGGTGACCCACCACCAGTGGTGACCCACCACCGCCCCTACGTCGAGGTGGTGACCCACCACCACCTCTACATTAAGGTGGGGATCTACTACCACCTTTACGTTGAGGTGCCTTGGAGATGATCTACCCCTCTCGGCACAGGTAACAACACCTTGAAGCTACACCCCACCTCCGTGGGGTGTTCCACCCCTCCCCAGACCACCTTTTTGGGGTTCCCCCCACCCACCTCGGCGATGATTTTCTCCAGCTCCCGGTTCTCCTTCTCCAGCAGTCGGGATTTCTCCTCCTCGTTGTTGTTGGTGGAGGAGCCCGTCTTCATGGTGTCCTGCTGCTCCGACTGCCACTCGCCTCGGGTGATGAGGCGCCGCATCTGCAATGGCCCCCCGGGGTTGGGGGGGGGGGGGTGTTGTCAGCGTTGTGTCCCCCTCCCCCAAGGCAACACCCGCGCCCAACTGTCCCCAGCGTCCCCTGTTGACTGTCCTCTCCAACTCCAACTCATACTGGAGAAGAAACCTCCACCTCTGCAGAGCCACCACCTTGACCCTACAAGGGACAATGGAAGACGACTGTTCCTCCCCACCCCAGAACCCCCTCCCCGGACCCCCCCACCCCCACCCCCTTTGCCCACCAGCACCTTGGGGACGAAGAGGACGACCAAGGTGATGTAGGAGGAGAAGACAACGGCCAAGGAGGCGAAGGCGAAGGCCGCGTCCTGTTGGCTGCTGAGGATCATGGTGACGGGGGCCGTGATGAGGCAGAGGACCTGCGGGGGGTGGGGGTGGGGGGTGAGGAAGGGGATGATTTGGGGGGGGGGGTGTCACCGTGTGGGATATGGGGTGAAGATGGGGGGGTGGGCATGACCACCCCAGCTTACCGCCACGTTGTAGATGGGCCATGCCCACTGCTCGGTGGTCATTGATCTTCTCCGTGGACACACTCTTGGTCTCGTACGCCAGGAAGATGCCCAACAGCAGCAGCAACCCCTTGAAGCCATAAAATATTCCTGGGGGACACCCCCCCACCCCCCGTGTTATTAAACAGGGGACCCCTCCCCCCACCCACCTGGCCCCCCCCATGGGTCTCCCCTTGGTTCTACAACGTTCCTGTGCCACCAACACCTTGCCTGCACCCCCAACCTTGCCTGTCCCCCCCGGTCTTGCCCACAACCTTAGTTCTGCCATCTTCCCCCACCCCCCCGAGCCCCCCCCCCACCCCCCCCATGCCCCCCGAGCCCCCCCCACCCCCCCATGCCCACCGAGCCATGTGTTCATCTTGGTGGAGCTGCAGTGCTCCAGCTGCGGCAGGATGGAGACGTCCGTGTCCGTCTTGGGCTCCTCCTTGGTGAACTCCTGGGGGTGACAGGGTGGGAGAGGGGGTGTAAAGGCATGTTGGGGGAGGGGGGGGGGGGCACATCTTTGCTGCGGGGTCCCCCCAGCAGCACCTCAACACCTTGAGCGTCCCCCCAGCAGCACTTCAACACCTTGAACGTCCCCCCAGCAGCACCTCAACACCTTGAGCACCCCCCAACGTCAAGAGCATCCTCCCAGCATCCCCCCAACACCTTGAGCGTCCCCCCCCCAACACCTCAACATCCCCCGGTGTCACAAACACCCCCCCCCGCCCCGGGCAGTGCCCCCACCACCTCGATGGTGCGATGCAGGGGGTCCACGATTTGCCAGATGATCAGGGTGACCACGTCCAGTCCCACCAGCAGCCCCACGGTGGCATACAGCTTCCAAGGCTCCAGGGTCTGGGTGCGGGGACAAGACAGCGTCACCCCGACCCCGTGACCACACACCCTCAGCCCCCCACAGGGTCACCCTCACCTTCCTCTTCTCCTTCTTCTCCTCCTTCTTGGTGAAGACGGTGTGGACCCACCAGATCTTGGTGAACATGCTGCCGTACGCCAGGCTGAACCCCAGCCCCAGGAGCCACAGCCGGGCCTGGGGAGGGTACGTGGCTTGGGAAGAGACGGTTGTACCTCCCTGTCCGCCTGTACCCACCTCCGCTGCACACCCCATGGGCTGTGACAACCTCCTTGCCCAACTCCCTTGGAACTCCCCAGCTCTACTCCGACTGTATCCGCGTCAGGGTCCCTATCCCTGGGTTGTATCTCCAACTGTTCCTCCTCCGGTTGTCCCCATCCCTGGGCTGTATCTACAACTGTTCCTCCTCCAACTGTATCTCCAACTCTTCCTCCTCTGGTTATCCCCATCCCCTGGCTGTATCTCCAACTGTTCCTCCTCCAGTTGTCCCCAGCCCTGCCTGTACCTCCAACAGTTCCTCCTCCGGCTGTCCCCATCCCTGGACTGTATCTCCAACTGTTCCTCCTCCATCTGTCCCCAACTCTGGACTGTATCTCCAACTGTTCCTCCTCCAGCTGTATCTCCAACTGTTCCTCCTCCAGCTGTCCCCATCCCCTGGCTGTATCTCCAACTGTTCCTCCTCTGGTTGTATCTCCAACTGTTCCTCCTCTGGTTGTATCTCCAACTGTTCTTCCTCCAGATGTCCCCATCTCTGGACTGTATCTCCAAATATTCCTCCTCTGGTTCTATCTCCAACTGTTCCTCCTCCGGCTGTCCCCATCCCCTGGCTGTATCTCCAACTGTTCCTCCTCTGGTTGTATCTCCAACGGTTCCTCCTCCAGATGTCCCCATCCCCTGGCTGTATCTCCAACTGTTCCTCCTCTGGTTCTATCTCCAACTGTTCCTCCTCCGGCTGTATCTCCAACTGTTCCTCCTCCAGCTGTATCTCCAACTGTTCCTCCTCCAGCTGTCCCCATCCCTGGACTGTATCTCCAACTCTTCCTCCTCCGGCTGTCCCCATCCCCTGGCTGTATCTCCAACTGTTCCTCCTCTGGTTCTATCTCCAACTGTTCCTCCTCCGGCTGTATCTCCAACTGTTCCTCCTCCAGCTGTCCCCATCCCTGGACTGTATCTCCAACTCTTCCTCCTCCGGCTGTCCCCATCCCCTGGCTGTATCTCCAACTGTTCCTCCTCTGGTTGTATCTCCAACGGTTCCTCCTCCAGATGTCCCCATCCCCTGGCTGTATCTCCAACTGTTCCTCCTCTGGTTCTATCTCCAACTGTTCCTCCTCCGGCTGTATCTCCAACTGTTCCTCCTCCAGCTGTATCTCCAACTGTTCCTCCTCCAGCTGTCCCCATCCCTGGACTGTATCTCCAACTCTTCCTCCTCCGGCTGTCCCCATCCCCCTGGCTGTATCTCCAACTGTTCCTCCTCTGGTTCTATCTCCAACTGTTCCTCCTCCGGCTGTATCTCCAACTGTTCCTCCTCCAGCTGTATCTCCAACTGTTCCTCCTCCAGCTGTCCCCATCCCTGACTGTATCTCCAACTCTTCCTCCTCCGGCTGTCCCCCACCCGCTGGCTGTATCTCCAGCTGTTCCTCCTCTGGTTCTATCTCCAACTGTTTCTCCTCTGGTTGTCCCCAACCTTGGGCTGTATCTCCAACTGTTCCTCCTCCGGCTGTCCCCATGCCCCGGTTGTCCCCAGTCACCTGTCCCCCCGCCAGCCCCATACCTGACAGACGAAGGGGAACAGCCCTGGCCCGATGTGGTACCCGTCGAGCCCAGGGGGAAGACGGCGGCGAGCGCCAGCGTGCAGCCCACCGCTGTCATGTTGTTGAGGTACGGCTGTGAGTTCTGGATGTACCTGGGGGGGTGAGGAGATGGCGTGTCACCCCGGCCACCGTGCTCCTCTGTCGGTGGCACCGGGCATCCAACCGACCCCGTGGGACGTGAGAAATGGGGAGACGAGGCGAGATGACGGGAGAGCGAGGGGTGGCACTGACCGGACATGCCCGTTGTAGATGTTGAAGGCCAGGCAGATGATGGCCAGGAGGATGCCCAAGGAGGCCAGCACCGAGACGGAGATGAAGAGCTTCTGGGACAGGAATCGGAAGGTGGTGATGACCTTGGTGTAGTCGGCTGGAGGGGCACCTCCTGCAGAGCCCACGGTACAGTTGGGGGTGGGGTGGGGGGGGTCTTCCCCAACCCTTCCCCGTGGCAGGGACCACCCCCTGCTCAGACCCCAGGTGCTGCTCACCGATCCACTTGTCGTTGTTGTACCAGGACAGGTTGTCCTTGGTGCTGTCGTAGTAGCCGATCTTCTTGTAGACTCCTCCTGCATGGGCAGCAGAGGTGGGTCAGGGTGGAGGGAAGGAGGAGTGACAACCCCTCAGCCTTCGTGTGCGCCCCCCCCCAGGATCACAGACCAGGGGGGGTGGGGGGGAAGAACCTCTGGGGATCATATGGTTCAACCCCCTGCTCAAGCAGAACCACCCAGAACCAGTTGTCCACGACCACGTAGCGTTTGGATGTCTCCAAGGATGGAGACTCCACCACCTCTCCAGTCACCTTCTGCCAGCGCTTGGTCACCGGCACCGTAAAAAAAAAAGTAGTTCCTGATGCTCAGTTGGAGCCTCCTGAGCTCCAGTCCCTCCAGCATCTTCACGGACCTTCGCTGGATGCTCTCCAGTAGGTCTCTTGTACTGGGGAGCCCAGTACTGGCCCCATCTCCCCAGGGGTGACCTCACTGGTGCCGAGCAGAGGGTATCAACTCCTCGACCTGCTCCGTCACCTCCTCCTGATGCAGCCCAGGACACCCTGGGCCACAAAGTCACGTTGCCGACTCACGGTCAACTTGGTGTCCACCGGGACCCCCCACATCCTTCTCTGCGGAGCTGGTTGACCTCCAGCCTGTCCTGGTGCCTGGAGTTGTTCCTGGAGCACTTCCTCCTTGTTGAATCTCACGAGGTTCCTCTCAGCCCACCTCTCCAGCCTGTCAAGGTCCTTCTGGATGGTGGCACGACCCTCTGGTATCTCAGCTGCTCCTCCAGTTACGTGTCATCGGCAAACTGGCTGAAGGTACACTCTGCCCCATCATCCAGACCATTGATGAAGATGCTGGACAGGACCGGACCCAGCACTGACCCCGCTGGTGACTGGTCTCCAACTGGACTTTCTGCTGCTGATCCCCAACCCCTGGACCCGGCTCTTCAGCCCTTTTTCAGGCCACCCCACTGTCTGCTCATCCAGGCCAGACATCAGCTTCTCCACGAGGATCTTCTGGGACACAACGTAGGAGACTTTCCTGAAGCCAAGGTAGACAATGTCCACTGCTCTCCCCTCCTCCACCAAACCAGTAGAAGGTGGTCAGGTTGGTTGGTCAAGCATGACTTCTCCTTGGTGAATCCACGCTGATGACTCTTGAGGACCTTCTCGTCCCAAGCTCCTTGCTTGTCCCCCAGACCTCCTCCATCTCTGGACCTCCCTCCATCACGGGCAACATGCAACCGTTGGCGAGGACACATGTCCTGCTGGACACGCGGCCGAAAGGGTGCGGAGAAGGGGGTTGTCCCTTGTGTGTTGCCACCCCTTGAGAGGTTGTGCAGTGGTGGGACTTGCTGCGGTGCGTGTCTTGGGAGCGGTTGCGTGGACAACAGGGGTGTGGCGGGATGCTCGGTGGTGGCCACCACGGGGACAGCGTCACCCTGATGTGGCCACTGCCTGTGCTCACTCACCTTGCAGCTGCTCAATGAGCGTCCAGGCCATGCGGGAACCACTGGCGTCGAAGACAACGTGTCCCTGTGGGGTGGGATGGAGATGGGTGTTGGGGACCTGCCAGGCGGCAGGACCACGTCCCCAGAGAGGGGTGTTGGGAGAACGTTTTCTCTAGGAGTTTTGGTGTGGCTCATGGGGGCACCTTGATGGATGCCTTCAAAACGCCTTCACCACCTTGAAGGTGGAGGAGTTGGAGGACGTGGGAGACCTTGTGGGGGAGGAGAAGCCGTGGCGGGGCTGGGGACTGGCGTGGGCAACGCACCGAGACGCCCTCAAAGGCGGAGGAGTTGAGGGCCCGGTAGATCTCATCGGTGATGTTCTTGTTGTTGTAGTTGAAGTCCTCCAGGCGCAGGCCCTTCTTGATCAGCTCTGCCGAGGTCTTGTTGAGGGCCAGGGCCAGCGCCCAGATGGCATCGTAGGCCAGCGGCGCCTCCTGGAAGCCACCCGTCTCCTCGGGGTTCTTGCCCAGCCTCTTCTGCAGCTTCTCAATGAACTCCTGGGACGTCTGGGATGGGCAAAAAGATGACGGTGATGCGGTGGGTGGGATGGAGTGGACACACTGGGAGTGCCACGTGTCCCCCCACCGTCATTCTCATACCATGTTGGAGATGCTACGGGTGTTCTCAGGGTTGAGCATGACGATCTCGGTGGTGACGTGTCCTTCCACGGCCTCGGCCATCTCCGCCTCGGTGCAGTTGATGGCCGGATCCTTGATGCGGAACCAGTTGTCAGCATACCAGCCGATGAGGAACCAGACATACTTCTTGCCGTACAGCTTCTCCTTGTAGACCTGTGTGGGCCAAGAAACCCTTCACGCCATCCTTCACCCCCATCCTTCACCCCATCCCTCCACCCATCACCCCGTCCAGTCACCCTTGGCTCACCTACCACCCTCCCCTCCATCCTGTCTCTCCATCCAGACCTCTCTCCATCCACTCTTCACCCCATGCTCAACCTTCCCACCATCCCACCCGTCCACCCGCCCACGCTCACATCTACCCACGCTTCCACCCAACCATCCCGACATCTTCCTACCCACTGACCCACAAGTCACACCGCCCTTTGCTCCATCCCACCATCCATCTCCCCACCCCAGCTGCCCCCATGTCCACCTGATGTCCACCCAGCCTTCTCCACCGCACACCACCTGTGGTCCCATCCTCCCGCGTGCCCCCCCACCCACACCATGCCCCCCCTTTCTGCCCCTCACCTCGCAAAAGACCTTACGCGCCTCCGTCTCGTAGAAGAGCCCCACAATGATACGGGCATCCTGGCGCTGCAGGAAGACAAGTCACCCTGGGGGTGGGACTGCTGCTCCTAGAGGGTCAACACCACCCAGCCTCATTTGCATAAATTTGCATAGGGGTGCTGAGGAGGACCAGGACCTTTTGGCACAGCCACGTGACGGACGATGCTACCCATCTCCTGGCTGGAGGAGATGGATGGTTGACCTGGGCATCTTGGGGGGGTTGTGTCTGCTCCCTTTGGGGTGCAGGATGTGGCTCCACCTGCCCCCCCCGGTGGTGGTGGGTGCTGGGGGGGGGGGGGGGGGCACACGTGGTAGGGATGAGGACCTGGGCGCGTGCCGGGTGGACTCACCTTGAGGTTGCGCACGGGGGCGGCGGGGTCGGAGAAGAAGCTCTGGCGGAAGGTGATCTCCAAACCGGCTTCCTTCACCCGCTGGTCCAGGTCATCGAGGGTCTGATGGTGGGGGGTGGGGGTGGGGTGGGGTCAGGAGGGGTTGGGGGGGTGGGGGTGGGGCAGGCGGGGAAAGAGAGTGCAGAGTGAGTCTGGCGAGGGTGGCGGGGTGGGGGGGGCACCAAGCAGGGGTCGGGAGGGGGGTTCCTTGCCGGGGGTCAGCGATACGGACCGTGGGAGGGGATCAAGCTTGGACATGGACATCACCAGGTCCAGGATGGGGGTCGGGAGGCTGTGGGGCAAGGTTTTGGGGGGTGGGGGTGGGGGGATGGGGCGGTGGGTTGCCGGTGTGCGTACCGAGGTGAAGACCTCCGTGGTCTGCTGGATGGTGGCGATCTTGGTCCAGCCCCACTTCTTGAAGAGCTGGACGCGGGTGGGGTTGTGCAGGGTGGCCGAGGGGTGGGTGCGGAAGAAGGTGGGGAAACGCTGGCGGTTGGAGAGGGCGGGGGAGCTGGAGCCGTAGGAGAGCTGTTGGGGGGGGGCGGGGGGGGGAGGGGGAGGGGGGAGGGGAGGGCGTCAGCACCCAACAGTCGTCGCCTCCCCCCCCCCCCCAACACTGCTACAGTTCCCTGGAGCCCATCGTCAACCGCTGGAGGGGACCGTGGGGTGGGATCGCAGCGGGCAGGGGTACAACCGCGTGTAGCAACAGTACAACCGCGTGTAGCGACAGTACAACCGCGTGTAGCGACAGCCGGACGCGCCGCAGCACCAGCATGGGGTCAAAACACCCGTCTGACCACAACAGCTGTCTGGGCACAGAGGGAGCAACAGCCGCAGAGGGAGCGACAACCTGAGAGCAACAACCGCACAGGCAGCGACAAACCTGAGAGCAACAACCGCACAGGTAGCGACAACCTGAGAGCAACAGCTGCACAGGTAGAAACAACTGCACAAATAGCAACAACCGCACAGATAGCAACAACCTGAGAGCAACAACCACACAGGTAGCTACAACCACACAGGTAGAAACAACCTGAGAGCAACAGCCACACAAGTAGCAACAACCTGAGAGCAACAGCCATAGAGGTAGTAACAACCTGAGCGCAACAACTACCCAGGTAGCAACAACCTGAGAGCAACAGCTGCACAGGTAGTAACAGCTGCAGACATAGCAACAACCTGAAAGCAGCAACAACACACGTAGCAACAGTCGCACAAGTAGCAGCAACCTGAAAGCAACAGCCCCACACAAAGCAACAACCACACAGGCAGCAACAACTTGAAAGCAACAACCACACGAGGCAGGAACAACCACACGTGTAGCAACAACCTGAAGGCAACAGCTGCCCATGTAGCCACAACCTGGAAACAACAGCAACACCCAGCAACACCCACACAGGTAGCA